>NC_074670.1:19379718-19425108 GCF_029448725.1 Salvelinus fontinalis | reverse complement strand
ATGATCGTGAGGCGCAGTATTCCTTGCCGGACCCTGGGTTGGGGGCCGACTAACCGGATGTTTTCCCCGGACTCTGCCCGTTCCCGGTTCTGGAATGGGCTTATTCCTCTCGACTGGCCTGCCACCCTGGCTCCCGTCAGACAGTGGCCTTTGTAGGATGACGTTTTTGGTGGCCCACCTTGGTTCCTGACATCTCTGCATTCGTCACAACCTGCACCCTGCATCATCATGGTGGTGGATAGGTTTTCCAAAATCGCCCATTTCATTCCCCTTCCCAAGTTACCCTCAGCCAAGGAAACGGCCCACATCATGGTGCAGCACGTCTTCCAGATCCATGGACTTCCGGTGGACATGGTCTCCGACCGCGGTCCTCAGTTCTCGTCCCAGTTCTGGAAGGCATTTTGCACCCTCATTGGGGCATCAGCCATCCTTTCCTCCGGTTTTCACCCCCAATCTAACGGACAGTCGGAGCGAGCCAATCAGGACCTGGAAACCTCTCTTCATTGCCTTGTCTCCGCCAACCCTACCACTTGGAGCCAGCAACTCATGTGGGTGGAATACGCCCACAACACCCTTCCCTGCTCGGCCACTGGTCTCTCGCCGTTTGAGTGTTCCATGGGTTATCAGCCTCCGCTCTTCCCTGAGTAGGAGGAAGAGGCAAGCATACCCTCGGCCCGCTGTTGTCATACCTGGAAGAGAGCCCGATCCGCCCTCCTCAAGACCACTTCCAAGTATCGGCGAAAGGCAGACCGCCACTGGACTCCTGCTCCCCGCTACCATCTTGTGCAGAGGGTATGACTGTCCACTCGGGATCTGCCCCTCTGGGTGGAGTCCCGTAAACTTTCCCCCCATTTTACCGGCCATTTCTCCATCTCTAATGTCCTTAGCCCCTCTGCTGTTAGCCTTCTGTTGCCCAACACTCTCCATATACATCCCACTTTCCATGAATCTAGAATTAAACCCCTGTCTCACAGCCCTTTGTCTTCTGTTTCCAGGTTTGTATTACGACTCTTTGCCTGCCTTGACCTACTGATTGCCTGCCCCTTCATCTTTAATAAACTCAGACTCGTACTATCCGCCTCCTGTGTCTGCATCTGGGTCTTAGCCTGAGTCCTAATACATAGTGAGGATATTAATAGTGAGATGTGTAAGGTAATTTTGTTAGTGTATTTGATCTATTTAATTAAAATAAGACGCCTATCTTTTAAGAGTCAATTACAAAAAAAGCCTAAATAAAACATATAAAATGGATGTCTCCCCCTGATAGTGGGGGAAAGCACCCCCTTTCTAAATGTTCAGCTTTTTTTATAACAACATCAAAAATATTCTGCCCACTTATTTCCCTTCAAAATGTGTTTGCTGAAGGACACCCAGTATGCACATATCTAAATCTTACCAAACTTAGCTTTTTTTCAGTCAGAAAATATGCATTTCCCTTTGTCACGCACGTGAGATGGGGTGGGCATTCTATGTTTTGTGTTCTATGTTTTGTATTTCTATGTTATTTGGCCGGGTGTGGTTCTCAATCAGAGGCAGCTGTCTATCGTTGTCTCTGATTAAGAACCATACTTAGGTAGCTCTTGGCCACATGAGTTTTGTGGTAGTTGTTTTCTGTTTTGTGTTGCTGCACCTGACAGGACTGTTTCGTTTTCATTCATTCTCTTTGTTATTTTGTTTAGTGTTCTGTTTAAATAAAAAATAACATGAACACTTACCACACTGCGCTTTGGTCCGGTCATTCACAGGAAGAGGATCGTTACACCCTTAAAGGAAAACGATCTTTAAGTATTTGTTTCATTAGTCATTTTTGAAATAGTCGAAAAATGTTTTCCATGTCAGCAATCAAGTTTTCAAGATATATAACTTTCAAAATACAGGCAGTATCATGCATAATGATGCAGAACGCATCATACCAGACAGAAAGTTATATACTGTTGAAGTTAAAGTTTACATAAAACTTAGCCAAAGACATTTAAACTCTGTTTTTCACAATTCCTGACATTTAATCCTAGTAAAAATTCCCTGTCCTAGGTCAGTTAGGATCACCACTTTAGTTTAAGAATGTGAAATGTCAGAATAATAGTAGAGAGAATGATTTATTTCAGCTTTAATTTCTTTCATCACATTCCGAGTGGGTCAGAAGTTTACATACACTCAATTAGTGTTTGGTAGCATTGTTTTAAATTGTTGAACTTGGGTCAAACGTTTTGGGTAGCCTTCCACAAGCTTCCCAAAATAAGTTGGTGAATTTTGGCCATTCCTCCTGACAGAGCTGGAATAACTGAGTCAGGTGTGTAGGCCTCCTTGCTCGCACACGCTTTTTTAGTTCTGCCAACAAATTTTCTATAGGATTGAGGTCAGGGCTTTGTGATGGCCACTCCAATACCTTGACTTTGTTGTCCTTAAGCCATTTTGCAACAACTTTGGAAGTATGCTTGGGGTCATTGTCCATTTGGAAGACACATTTGCAACCAAGCTTTAACTTCCTGACTGATGTCTTGAGATGTTGCTTCAATATATCCACATAATTTTCTTTCCTCATGATGCCATCTATTTTGTGAAGTGCACTGGTCCCTCCTGCAGCAAAGCACCGCCACAACATGATACTGCCACCCCCGTGCTTCACGGTTGGGATGGTGTTCTTCGGCTTGCAAGCCACCCCCTTTTTCCTCCAAACAGAACGATGGTCATTATGGCCAAACAGTTCTATTTTTTTTTCATCAGGCCAGAGGACATTAATCCAAAAAGTACAATCTTTGTCCCCATGTGCAGTTGCAAACTGTTGTCTGGCTTTTTTATGGCGGTTTTGGAGCATTGGCTTCTTCCTTGCTGAGCGGCCTTTCAGGTTATGTCAATATAGGACTCGTTTTATTGTGGATATAAATCAAATCAAAATCAAATCAAATTTTATTGGGCACATACACATGGTTAGCAGATGATAATTCAAGTGTAGCGAAATGCTTGTGCTTCTTGTTCTGACCATGCAGTATTATCTAATAATTTCAAAACAACTACCTTATACACACAAGTGTAAGGAATGAATAAGAATATGTACATATAAATATATGGATGAGCGATGGCCGAACGGCATAGGCAAGATGCAGTAGATGGTATAGAGTACAGTATATACAAAAGGTATGTAAACATATAAAGTGGCATTGTTTAAAGTGACTAGTGATACGTTTATTACATCCAATTTTTAATTATTAAAATGGTCTGATGGCCTTGAGATAGAAGCTGTTTTTCAGTCTCTCGGTCCCAGCTTTGATGCACCTGTACTGACCTCGCCTTCTGGATGATAGCGGGATGAACAAGCAGTAGCTCGGGTGGTTGTTGTCCTTGATTATCTTTTTGGCCTTCCTGTGACATCAGGGGTTGTAGGTGTCCTGGAGGGCAGGTAGTTTGATCCCGGTGATGCGTTGTGCAGACCTCACTACCCTCTGGAGAGCCTTACGGTTTTGGGCGGAGCAGTTGCCGTACCAGGTGGTGATACAGCCCGACAGGATGCTCTCGATTGTGCATCTGTAAAAGTTTGTGAGTGTTTTTGGTGGGAAGCCAAATTTCTTCAGCCTCCTGAGGCGCTGTTGCACATTCTTCACCACACTGTCTGTGTGGGTGGACCATTTCAGTTTGTCCGTGATGTGTACGCTGAGGAATTTAAAACTTTCCACCACTGCTGTCCAGTCGATGTGGATAGGGGGGTGCTCCCTCTGCTGTTTCCTGAAGTCCACGATCATCTCCTTTGTTTTGTTGACGTTGAGTGTGAGGTTGTTTTCCTGACACCACACTCCGAGGACCCTCACCTCCTCCCTGTAGGCCATCTCGTCATTGTTGGTAATTAAGCCTACCACTCTAGTGTCATCTGCAAACTTGATGATAGAGTTGGAGGCGTGCATGGCCACGCAGTCACGGGTGAACAGGGAGTACAGGAGATGGCTGAGAACGCACCCTTGTGGGGCCCCAGTGTTGAGGATCAGCGGGGTGGAGATGTTGTTTCCTACTCTCACCACCTGGGGGTGGCCCGTCAGAAAGTCCAGGACCCAGTTGCACAGGGTGGGCTTAATGACGAGTTTGGAGGGTACTATGGTGTTAAATGCTGAGCTGTGGTCAATGAACAGCATTCTTGCATAGGTATTCCTCTTGTCCAGATGGGTTAGGGCAGTGTGCGGTGTGATTGTGATTGCGTCGCCTGTGGACCTATTGGGGCGGTAAGCAAATTGGAGTGGGTCTAGGGTGTCAGGTAGGGTGGAGGTAATATAATACTTGTTTTCTGAGGTCTTGGCTGATTTCTGTTGATTTTCCCATGACGTCAAGCAAAAAAACACTGAGTTTGAAGGTAGGCTTTGAAATACATCCACAGGTACACCTCCAATTGACTCAAATGATGTCAATTAGCCTATCAGAAGCTTCTAAAGCCATGGCATAATTTTCTGGAATGTTCCAAGCTGTTTTAAGGCACAGTCAATTTAGTGTATGTAAACTTCTGACCCACTGGAATTGTGACACAGTGAGTTATACAGTGGGGCAAAAAAGTATTTAGTCAGCCACCAATTGTGCAAGTTCTCCCACTTAAAAAGATGAGAGAGGCCTGTAATTTTCATCATAGGTACACTTCAACTATGACAGACAAAATGAGAAAAAAAATCCAGAAAATCACATTGTAGGATTTCTAATGAATTTATTTGCAAATGATGGTGGAAAATAAGTATTTGGTCAATAACAAAAGTTTATCTCAATACTTTGTTAAATACTCTTTGTTGGCAATGACAGAGGTCAAACGTTTTCTGTAAGTCTTCACAAGGTTTTCACACACTGTTGCTGGTATTTTGGCCCATTCCTCCATGCAGATCTCCTCTAGAGCAGTGATGTTTTGGGGCTGTTGCTGGGCAACACGGACTTTCAACTCCCTCCAAAGATTTTCTATGGGGTTGAGATCTGGAGACTGGCTAGGCCACTCCAGGACCTTGAAATGCTTCTTACGAAGCCACTCCTTCGTTGCCCGGGCGGTGTGTTTGGGATCATTGTCATGCTGAAAGACCCAGCCACGTTTCATCTTCAATGCCCTTGCTGATGGAAGGAGGTTTTCACTCAATATCTCACGATACATGGCCCCATTCATTCTTTCCTTTACACGGATCAGTCGTCCTGGTCCCTTTGCAGAAAAACAGCCCCAAAGCATGATGTTTCCACCCCCATGCTTCACAGTAGGTATGGTGTTCTTTGGATGCAACTCAGCATTCTTTGTCCTCCAAACACAACGAGTTGAGTTTTTACCAAAAAGTTATATTTTGGTTTCATCTGACCATATGACATTCTCCAAATCTTCTTCTGGATCATCCAAATGCTCTCTAGCAAACTTCAGACGGGCCTGGACATGTACTGGCTTAAGCAGGGGACACATCTTGCACTGCAGGATTTGAGTCCCTGGAGGCGTAGTGTGTTACTGATGGTAGGCTTTGTTACTTTGGTCCCAGCTCTCTGCAGGTCATTCACTAGGTCCCCCCATGTGGTTCTGGGATTTTTGCTCACCGTTCTTGTGATCCTTTTGACCTCACGGGGTGAGATCTTGCGTGGAGCCCCAGATCGAGGGAGATTATCAGTGGCCTTGTATGTCTTCCATTTCCTAATAATTGCTCCCACAGTTGATTTCTTCAAACCAAGCTGCTTACCTATTGCAGATTCAGTCTTCCCAGCCTGGTGCAGGTCTACAATTTTGTTTCTGGTGTCCTTTGACAGCTCTTTGGTCTTGGCCATAGTGGAGTTTGGAGTGTGACTGTTTGAGGTTGTGGACAGGTGTCTTTTATACTGATAACAAGTTCAAACAGGTGCCATTAATACAGGTAACGAGTGGAGGACAGAGGAGCATCTTAAAGAAGAAGTTACAGGTCTGTGAGAGCCAGAAATCTTGCTTGTTTGTAGGTGACCAAATACTTATTTTCCACCATAATTTGCAAATAAATTCATTAAAAATCCTACAATGTGATTTTCTGGATTTTATTTCTCATTTTGTCTGTCACATTGTCTGAAGTGTACCTATGATGAAAATTACAGGCCTCTCTCGTCTTTTTAAGTGGGAGAACTTGCACAATTGGTGGCTGACTAAATACTTTTTTGCCCCACTGTAAGTGAAATAATCTTGTCTGTGAACAATTGTTGGAAAAATGACTTGAGTCATGCACAAAGTAGATGTCCTAACCGACTTGCCAAATCTATAGTTTGTTAACAGGAAATTTGTGGAGTGGTTGAAAAATTAGTTTTAATGACTCCAACCTAAGTGTATGTAAACTTCCGACTACAACTGTAGATAATATATACAAGTAAACGTTCTACTTCAACTGAATCTCGAACACTTGATTGCTGACATGCAAAACAATGGGTGTTTACCCCAATATTACCCTTTCTGTCACGATCGTCAAAGGGTGTGAAAAGAATCAGACGCAGAGAGAGAGCCGCTTGGAAAAAACTATTCCTTTTACTGCTTAACAAAATATGAAGCCCGAACATACAGGGCGTAGAAAAACACTTGCAACAACCCAACATACAACGCACGTAACAAAAAACAATCCCGCACAAAACAAGGGTGGGTCAAACTCCTAAATATAGGGAAGCTCATTACGTAACAAAAAAACCACAGGTGCAAATAATCAGAAAACACAAACAGACAAACGAAAAAGGGATCGGTGGCGGCTAGTAGGACGGTGACGACGACCGCCGAGCACCGCCCGAACAGGCAGGGGAGCCAACTTCGGCGGAAGTCGTGACATTACCCCCCTCCTGACGTGCGGCTCCCGCAGCGCACCGCCACCGTCCTCGAGGACGACCTGGAGGGCGAGGTGCCGGGCGATCCGGGTGGAGGCGGTGGAAATCTCTCAGAAGAGAAGGATCTAAAATGTCCCCCACCGGAACCCAGCATCTCTCCTCCGGACCGTACCCCTCCCAGTCCACGAGGTACTGTAAGCCCCTCACCCGGCGTCTCGAGTCCAGAATGGCACGTACTGTGTACGCCGGGGACCCCTCGATCTCCAGAGGGGGTGGAGGGACCTCAGGCACCTCACTTTCTTGCAGGGGACCAGCCACCACCGGCCTGAGGAGAGACACATGAAACGAGGTGTTAATACGGTAATACCTAGGAAGTTGTAATCTATAACACACCTCGTTTATTCTCCTCCGGACTTTAAACGGCCCCACACACTGCGGCCCCAGCTTCCGACAGGGCAGGCGGAGAGGCAGGTTTCGGGTCGAGAGCCAGACCCTGTCCCCCGGTGTGAACACGGGGGCCTCACTGCGGTGCTGGTCAGCGCTCCTCTTCTGTCGTTGTCCTGCTAACCTTAGCGATTCCTGGACGGCTTTCCAGGTGTCCTTGGAGCGCTGTACCCATTCCTCTACCACAGGAGCCTCGGTCTGACTCTGGTGCCATGGGGCCAGGACCGGCTGGTAACCTAACACACACTCAAACGGGGACATGTTCGTTGAGGAGTGGCGGAGGGAGTTCTGAGCGAGCTCAGCCCAAGGAACATACCTCGCCCACTCACCAGGCCGGTCCCGGCAATATGACCGCAGAAACCTGCCCACATCCTGGTTTACGCGCTCCACCTGCCCATTACTCTCGGGGTGAATACCCGAGGTCAAGCTGACCGAGACCCCCAGTCTTTCCATAAACGCCCTCCAAACTCTGGACGTGAATTGGGGGCCCCGATCAGAAACGATGTCCTCAGGCACCCCATAGTGCCGGAAGACATGGGTAAACAAGGCCTCCGCAGTCTGCAGGGCCGTAGGGAGACCGGGCAACGGGATGAGACGGCAGGACTTAGAGAACCGATCCACAACGACCAAAATCGTAGTACTTCCCTGGGACGGGGGAAGATCGGTAAGAAAGTCCACCGATAAGTGTGTCCACAGCCGTTGTGGAACGGGGAGGGGCTGTAACTTCCCTCTAGGCAAGTGCCGAGGAGCCTTGCTCTGAGCGCACACCGAGCAGGAGGAGACATAAAATCTCACGTCCTTAGCCAACGTGGGCCACCAGTATCTTCCTCTAAGACTCCGCACTGTCCTCTCGATGCCAGGATGACCCGAGGAGGGGAGAGTATGAGCCCAACGGATTAGCTTATCCCGGACCCCCCTCGGCACGTACTGAACCCCCGCTGGACAATTTGAGGGGGGGTCTGCTCTAAACGTGAGGCTTTCTCTATCTCCGCGTCCACATCCCATACCACCGGTGCCACGAGACATGAAGGTGGAATGATGAGAGTTGGCTCAACGGACCGCTCCTCGGTATCATGGAGACGGGACAGTGCGTCAGCTTTGGTGTTTTGGGAGCCTGGTCGGTACGAGATGGTGAACTGAAACCGAGTGAAAAACATGGCCCATCTAGCCTGACGCGGATTTAGTCTCCTCGCTTCCCGGATGTACTCGAGATTACGATGGTCAGTCCAGATGAGAAAAGGGTGTTTCGCCCCCTCAAGCCAATGTCTCCACACCTTCAGAGCTTTGACTATAGCTAACAACTCCCGGTCCCCCACGTCATAGTTTCGCTCCGCCGTACCGAGCTTCCTCGAAAATAAAGCACAAGGGCGGAGCTTGGGTGGTACGCCCGAGCGCTGGGACAGCACGGCCCCGACCCCCGCCTCGGACGCGTCCACCTCCACTATGAACGCTAAAGAGGGGTCCGGATGCGCCAACACGGTTGCATTGGTGAACAGCTCCTTCAGACGACTGAAAGCTCTGTCCGCCTCTGCTGACCAACGCAAGCGCACCGGTCCTCCCCTCAGCAGTGAGGTAATGGGAGCAGCCACCTGACCAAAACCTCGGATAAACCTCCGGTAGTAATTGGCAAACCCTAAAAACCGCTGCACCTCTTTCACCGTGGTCGGAGTCGGCCAATTACGCACGGCTGTAACGCGGTCATCCTCCATCACCACCCCGTAGGTGGAAATACGATAACCCAGGAAGGAAACGGCCTGTTTGAAGAACTCACATTTCTCCGCCTTGCAATACAGGTCATGCTCCAGCAGTCGCCCAAGTACCTTACGCACCAGAGACACATGCGCCGCGCGTGTGGCAGAGTAGATCAAGATGTCATCAATGTACACTACCACTCCCTGCCTGAGCAGGTCTCGGAGAATCTCATCTACGAAGGATTGAAAGACAGCTGGAGCATTTTTCAACCCATATGGCATGACGCGGTACTCATAATGGCCAGATGTAGTACTAAATGCAGTTTTCCACTCATCTCCTCCCTGGATACGCACCAGATTATACGCACTCCTCAGGTCCAATTTTGTGAAGAAGCGTGCCCCGTGAAATGATTCCACCGCTGTAGCGATGAGAGGTAGTGGGTAACTAAACCCCACTGTGATGGAATTTAGACCTCGATAATCAATGCACGGGCGTAAACCGCCATCCTTCTTCTTCACAAAAAAGAAACTCGAGGAGACAGGTGATGCGGAGGGCCGAATGTATCCCTGTCCCAGTGATTCAGTAACATATGTTTCCATAGCCGCTGTCTCCGCCTGAGATAAAGGATACATGTGACTCCTAGGAAGTGCAGCGTTCTCCAGGAGGTTTATCGCGCAGTCCCCTCCACGATGGGGTGGTAATTGGGTCGCCTTCTTTTTACTGAAGGCGATAGCCAAATCGGCATATTCAGAGGGAATGCGCACGGTGGAAACCTGGTCTGGACTCTCCACCGTAGTCGCACCGACGGCAACTCCTATACACCTGCCTGAACACTCCTCGGACCACCCCTTAAGAGCCCCCTGTTGCCAGGAAATCACCGGGTTGTGCTGGGCTAACCAGGGAATTCCCAACACCACTGGAAACGCAGGTGAGTCGATAAGGAACAGACTAATCTGCTCCTTATGACTACCCTGCGTTACCATGTCCAGTGGTACCGTGGCCTCCCTGACCATCCCTGACCCTGATGGTCGGCTATCTAAGGAGTGCACGGGGAAAGGTAGGTCTAACGACACAAGAGGAATCCCTAGTCTTAATGCGAGCCCCCGATCTATAAAATTCCCAGCTGCGCCTGAATCGACTAGAGCCTTATGCTGTAGAGAGGGAAAAAACCCGGGGAAAGAGGTTAACACATACATATGACTGACAGGAAGCTCTGGGTAAGTCTGGTGCTGTCTCACCTGGGGTGATCGAGTAGTGTTCCGCCTGCCCTCCCGACTCCCAGAAATGTTCCTCCAGCACCGGTCGGCCGTGTGCTCTGGTCGACCACAACTGGTGCAGGAGAAACCTCCTCCTCCGGCCCCTCTGGACGCTGCCCCCCCTAACTCCATAGGGATAGGAGCAGGAGGGCTAGGGGATGGAAACGACAGGACCTGTTCCGAACGTCCGCGGGCAGCCAGCAGGTTGTCGAGACGGATGGCCATGTCAATGAGTTCATCCAGCGTGAGTGTGGTGTCCCGACACGCTAACTCCCTGCGGACGTCCTCCCTAAGGCTACATCGGAAATGGTCTATTAAGGCCCTGTCGTTCCACCCTGCTCCTGCGGCCAAGGGCCTGAACTCCAGGGCGAAGTCCTGTACGCTCCTCGTCTCCTGACGCAGGTGGAACAGCCATTCACCCGCCGCACGACCCTTTGGTGGGTGGTCAAAAACAGCTCGGAATCGGCGGGTGAACTCTGGGTAATGATCCCTCGCCGAGTCTGGGCCATTCCACACTGCGTTGGCCCACTCGAGAGCTCGTCCAGTCAAACAGGAGACGAGGGCGCTCACGCTCTCCTCTCCGGAGGGAGTAGGACGAACGGTCGCCAGGTAAAGCTCCAGCTGGAGAAGGAAACCCTGACACCCGGCCGCCGTTCCATCATACTCCCGTGGAAGCGCCAGCCGAAGAGCCCCGGAGCCGGATGTGGTAACAGGAACAGGAGGTGTTGGAGGAGGGGGTGCTGGAGATGAGGTAGGAAGGCCACTCCTCTCCCATCGATCCATCCTCTCCATCATTTGGTCCATCGCTGACCCAATTCTGTGGAGAACACTGGTGTGCTGGGGGACTCGTTCCTCCCTTGATGGGAGAGGAGACGCGGCTGCTCCTGCTGATTCCATGTGTTCTGGTGCGGGATTCTGTCACGATCGTCAAAGGGTGTGAAAAGAATCAGACGCAGAGAGAGAGCCGCTTGGAAAAAACTATTCCTTTTACTGCTTAACAAAATATGAAGCCCGAACATACAGGGCGCAGAAAAACACTTGCAACAACCAAACATACAACGCACGTAACAAAAAACAATCCCGCACAAAACAAGGGCGGGTCAAACTCCTAAATATAGGGAAGCTCATTACGTAACAAAAAAACCACAGGTGCAAATAATCAGAAAACACAAACAGACAAACGAAAAAGGGATCGGTGGCGACTAGTAGGACGGTGACGACGACCGCCGAGCACCGCCCGAACAGGCAGGAGAGCCAACTTCGGCGGAAGTCGTGACACTTTCAACCCCTACAAAAATGTAAATGAATTATAATCCACATAATAAATCACATTCCCTGTTGCTGCAGGATTATGTTCCTGCTGTATGAAACTGGCTCAAATTAAGATCATACATTCTTTGCCACCATGGCCTATTTATTGCCTTACCTCTCTTATCCTACCTCATTTGAACATAGTGTATATAGATTTTCCTACTATATTATTGATTGTATGTTTGTTTATTCCATGTGTAACTCTGTGTTGTTGTATGTGTCAAACTGCTTTGCTTTATCTTGGCCAGGTCGCAGTTGCAAATGAGAACTTGTTCTCAACTAGCCTACCTGGTGAAATAAATAAATAAATATAAAAACATCTGTATAGCTCCTTCTCCATATTGGAGATTCAACCCCTTTTTGCATATGGATGTTAATCCCCCCGATGCTCTGTCCCCTGTCAACCAATAGCACCAACAGTGAACCCCTCGTCACTAGTTTGTGTTCTTGTCAATGGGAAAGAGACGTTCTCAGCTCCAGCTCACAGCAGATTTCAGTATGCCTAAATTCAGGGGATTATCTCCCCTAGCAGACTGCTACGAGAAATAGAGGAGGACGAAATAGAGAGAGAGAGAGAGAGAGAGAGAGAGGGAGAGAGACAGAGAGAGAGACAGAGAGAGAGACAGAGAGAGAGAGAGAGAGAGAGAGAAAGAGAGTGTATGTCTGCGCTGCTGAAGATACAGAGAGAGAGCAGAGCAAGAGCGAGAGAGTGAAACTCGAGTGGAGGGGTGAGAGAGTAGCAACTTCATTGAGTTTAGGCAGAACTGCGCGAGAAGCAGGACGGAGCGCAACTCAGCATCAGTACCGACCAGAAAAAAGAGAGAATAGCCTTCAGGACACTACTGTGGACAAACAGACGGTGAGATGTACTTCATTCAAAAGCAGTGAGTCGCAACAACTTGAAAGGGAAGAGGAATACATCGATCGGACAGAGGATACATATACGCTGTCATACTGAAAAAGTTCCTAACTATGGAAAATAATTCCTAAATGACTTTAAGCAAAGTGTTCGGACAATACCAGTGCTTTGAGAAGCATACGATTCCAGAGACAGAGATATCACCGGTACGTTTGATTTACCCAAGCAGTAATATTGCTTTGCACGGCGGCGGAGAATAACCAGCAAGCGGCAGCCCTCACCCCAGTCGCATTGACGGAACAATAGATTCCCGTCCTACACTTTCGGGGAAAACACAGCCAAACCGGCGACAGAAGACAAGATAAAATGTTGCCGTTTTACCTCGTCCTTTGCCTTATGGGAACAGGTAAGAAAACTGTTCTTGTCATATTTTTTTGCTGGTTGTTTTTCTGCGCTATTGCTATAAACTCATGAGATGCTCGCTCCGCGTTCCGTTCAGGGCGCGCTGCGTCAAACTGTAGCCTAGTGATGCGCTGTGCTGACGGGGATTAGAGAGGAGATAATATTGCGGCTCCGCTTTTGCTCCGAGGAACAATCGTTTTTCTAGGGATGTTGAGACAAAGTTCCGCTACTGAAAGAGCTTACCCGAGGTACCGGTTCAATGGCACTAACGCCGATCCTTACCAAAGCGCACAGTGGCGAGGTGATGCGGTTTTTGTTGATTTTACGCATTCGGTTATTTATCTGGTGTAGGCTATGCGGGGTGTTTTTTTTTTGCTGATCGTTTGGAAACAGTCCATCATGTTAGTGCACGTGGTTATTTGATAGGCAGACGTAAGGCTAGACCAAAACTCGTGCAATCCGGGCTTGTTGCCACTGAGGTCTGCGGTGACATCAAAAGTCGCTGTTGAAGCAAGTGGTGTGTGTGTGTGTGTGTGTGTGTGTGTGTGTGTGTGTGTGTGTGTGTGTGTGTGTGTGTGTGTGTGTGTGTGTGTGTGTGTGTGTGTGTGTGTGTGTGTGTGTGTGTGTGAAAAAGAGAGAGAGAGAGAGAAAAAGAGAAAGAGAAATAAAGAGATAAAGCAGAGAGAAGGACGGAGAGAAAGTGCTTATATCCGCTCTAGATCGCACTAGTCTACCAGGCGAAGGATAGTAGCCTATGAGGTTGGCCGCAGGTATCACCGATCATAATTTCTAATGAGATGTGGGGGAAAACACGGTGCTTGTTTCTGCTGAAACGAACAACATGTATAGCCTAGTAGAGATAAACTGGGAACACTCCCCTAATGCAGCCAAGCAGACCTTAAAATGCACCAGCTAGGAATCGACCTCTCCACCCCGACACATTCCCTCTCTCGCCCCACACACCCCCTATATCACCCATATTTCATTTATTTTTGAATGGGCTTTATATTTTAAACACAGAGTGGAATTGCATGAGGATTGAAGCGTGTGAGGAAGCCACGTTATGTTGTAAGACCGCCGAAACAAGCTCTCCATCTCTTTTTTAGCAGACCTTTACAGAAGTTTATCAAATGCCACTGTGTGTCATTCATATTAAAATATATACTAGCCTATTATGGAACCTGTATTTGTAATGTATCAGACAACACTATTGTGTTATTATTCTATATGGAAAGTAACAATGTAGCCTAACCTCTAGTAGCCTATAAAGTTGAATCACAGACCTCACTCAGCCGAAAGTCCAGACCAAATAGCGTTCGATGGGTTTAAGAGGGGGGACATCTAGGCTATGTCTCGTTGTAAGTGCATAAACAGCCATGGGGTTGGATTTGAGACGGCTTTTAAACACACGTCTCCAATGAATAATTTCATAGCCAAACGCAGCCAGGTGGAAAAGGCTGCACCACCACTAGGCTACACGGAAAAGGTCAACAATGAAACGATCTAGAAATAAAGTAAATGTCTATTAAAGGCAGCCAACAGACCCCGGGCATGGTGCAATGATTTTTCTTTCATCTGTGCAACTGCTGTTTGTGTTATTTAACGTGAGGACTTCAGCCACTGGGGGCAATTGTCTGATGCGAGTCAACATTAGCGTGTCAATCATTTGTGTAGTGGCCTATGCCAATGATAGTTTACTATAAACTGTCGCTGTACTCACAAGTCTCTGCTATGTCCAATTAGTGTGCCTCTTAGGAAAGGAGGTTTCACATTCAACTGTTCCAAACAGTGGGTCTTTCTTTTGATAGGCTACTAATCTTGGCTGTGTGTGTGTGCATGTGTGTGTTATTATGTGCTAGAAAATCAGTTGATGTGGCCTTTGAATGGTTATGCAATATCAACATGCCTGCATATAATAGAAGTAAAAACCCATTTAGAGCAAATACAACCTCTAGGGTACTTTTTTCCATAGTTACAGCACAGTAGGCAATATAGGCTATTGCATTATTCTGTAAAATAACATAATCCTTTAGTAATCCCCCAGAGAAGAAATCTGATTGCACCAGCCAAAACATACATCATTCTGTATTGGAAAGTAAACAACAATGGCCCCTATTGAGGTTCTAAAGGCCCTTTGATTGAGTGAGACCACAGTCATAGAAAATGTACATTTTCATACCCAACCCCGCATTGCTCTATTTCTATGCATGTGTGTTGTTGTTTCCAGTTTCCACGCCTTTCAACAAACATTTCCTTAGTTTTGGTGTATTATTAACGCAGGCTCTGATTCGGCTCTAGATAAAGGCTTCAAATCCCCCGACCCCTCGGATTCAGAGGATCTTACTTCTTCCAATTAACATTGAGCATCCAGGAGTAAAGTAAAGCGCTTTCGGTCAACGCTTCAGTAAATGAATTAAAAACAAAATGTTTATTGGCAGTTAAGCCGTGTTTTCTTCCCACTGTCTTTGATAAATGAGAGCCGAGTACTGACACATGGGGAGGCAGTAATTAAATTTAAATGTTGAATCAGAATACACAACGTTGTCACACTGACACCCACTCTCCTCTGGGAGGAAACGAGAGAGGAGATGGAGATGGAACGCCTGCTGGAACTGGAACACAAGCACAAACAGACTTTTGCCTCCTAAAGAATTGTCAACGAGGGTCGGGAAATACAGTATTCCCCTAACTATTGACTGTGAGGAGCACAAACAAACAACAGCAGAGTTCCAGGGTCCTAGTGGATCCATTCCTGACAAACAAACACCACAAATGGCAAACAAACTGTAATGTACCATTTGTCATGATAGAGTAGTCATAGATTTACTCTGTGTCTGTCACGCATGTTTTTCTCATCAGATCATCAGAGAGAGGGGAGGGGGTAGAGGGGACCGGGTGTAAAATGACACCAGCAGCAGAACAATTCCTTGACAGACAAACAGTAGCTGGATGGGGAGGGGCAGCAGCCAGCATGGTTCACAGGCTGCAACACACACACACACACACACACACACACACACACACACACACACACACACACACACACACACACACACACACACACACACACACACACACACACACACACACACACACACACACACACAAACAAACAGACACACACACACACACACACACACACACACACAAACAGACACACACACACACACACACACACACACACACACACACACACACACAAACAGACACACACACACAGTCCCAGAAAACTTGGTTGTTCAATGCTTGTTCCCCCATCCATATGTATGTCCTCTCTGTGGCCCTCCTCTGCAGCAGGAGCAACAGCAGCATCTATCCATCATTTGCTTTCTCAGAATGTCCCCTGGCTTCCCACTGGAATTGGATTCCACCCTGCATCAGTATTCCAAGTAATCTTCAATGAGCTCTTTTTTGGAACCTTTAGCTTTGGTTTGCTGAGTCTCATAGGGCCAAGTTCAAGGGCTGGGAGCTGAGATCACACATTTCCCTCGCTGCTTTTTCCTCAAGTCGTGGCTGTCGCCACTCGTGTCTAAACCCAGTGAAGCACCCTGAAAATGCATTACCAGCACCATCCTCCTCTGAACTTGCCCAGTGAGGGGAATGTGTTGTGGGGCATTAGTAAGTCTAGTAGAACTCATCTACACACAAACAAACACAGCCTTTCACCATGGATATACTGTAAATACACAATGAGGCCTAGACAGGCACCATCAGAGGAACATATAGCTTTGCCTTGCCCCCCCCCCCCCCCCCCCCCACACACACACACACCTCCTCCCCCTTCCCCATTAGCAGAGATTTGTCCTGGATCTGAGCTGTGTGGCAGAAATATTTCTGGGCGATTCGGTGGCAGCGTGGCTAGGGAGGTTTGTTTTAGGGGAACCGTGCATATTTCATGAACCTCCGCTGCTTTGAATTCTTGTAGAGGAGTCAGGCTTGGGCGGAGTGAGCGGGGGACAGAGGAGTGTAAGGGGTTGTAGGGAGAGGGAGGAGGAGGAGGAGGAGTGAGACAGGACTCAGAAGTGTAACTGCCAGTGTGATGATCAAGTTGACGCGCGGCGGCAAAACGTTAGGGAATACCATGGAGCATCATTAACTTCTCTCCATCTTTTCTCTCCTTTCCCGCCTATCTCTCTCCCTCATTTTCTATCTGTTGCTGAGGGGGGAAAAGGGATTGAGGAGAAAGTAAAATGAGAGAGAATAAGTTGGAAGGCAGAGGGAGAAGAGAAGCCAAGTTGAGGATGTGTCAGACCAGGGGTGCACGGTCACAATAGCGCTGACGCAGCAGAATCCATCTGGTGTAGAAGTCTGTTGCATTATTTAGGAGACGCACCCATGGCAAAGATATGGATGAGTTTGGCCTACTTTGATTCCCACACTAGGAGTGCTCTCTGCAATGGACCCATGGCTCAAACTGGTGGAGATTTGATTTCCAGACAGACCTCATAGACGATGGAAAGGAATAGGATTCAGGGGAGGGGGCACAAATCAAACTTTAAAGGTCGTTTTTGTTCATGGCATGAGAGCTCTTAAGATTTGTTTTGTTTTGAGTGAAATTGTAGACACTTACTCGTGAGTCACTCTGCAAGAGTTATTCCCCCCAGACCAGTACACTCAGAAAACCAACGATTCATATCCATTCCCAACCACACCTTAACCTTTTGTAGAGAGCCCTCTTTTCCCTGCACTTTTACTTTCCCTCCAGTAACTCAGAACTGATTCATCCGAAGGTACTAACAGACAAACCAACAGTCATACAGACAGACAGCCATACAGACAGACAGCCATCCAGACAGACAGACAGACAGACAGACAGACAGACAGACAGACAGACAGACAGACAGACAGACAGACAGGGGTGCAGAGGGGAGAAACTATAACAATGGGTTACTGTGTCTTCCAGCCACAAGACATGTTCACGCACACTGGCATTGTCTTCTTCCTCGGACATCGCCTCCTTGACTAACAACACAATGACCCCTGGGGTCTTCCTCACTCATCTTTGGCCCCCAATCCCCCCAACCCCCACCCCCTCAACAACTTTGCTGTGTACAGAGGCAGAAATCGGAGGGAGAAAATAAACAATGGGGCTTCATAAAACAAGCTCTGTCTCACTAATCAGCTTTGCCATGCGGGGAAACAGAGATAAAGAACTTGGCATTGTGTCCAGGGGCCTTGTTATCAGCTGTTAGCTACTTCACTGGATGTAGTTGATGGCACGGCTCAACACAACAGGGAAGGCCTTGTGTTGTGTGGGCAGCAAGGCAAGATATGCTGGAGCTGTACTACCAGCTGGGGCACTTGGCCACTTCCATCCCTGTCTTTGTCTCTCTCTCTCGCTTCCTCTCTCTTCGCTCTATTTTCTCCCCCTCTTTTCATCCCCTCTCTCTCCCCCCCCCCTCTCTCTCTCTCTCTAATGCTAACTCTCTGCTTCTCTAACTCTCACTGCTCTCTTCCTCCCTTCCTTCTCTCCTTGTCTCTGTCTTTGCACGTCCTCACCTCTGTTTCCCCCCGGGGCAGAGGAAGATCCTTGCAGGAAGTTACACATAAAGACAGGGACAATGGAGGGGCTGTGTCAGCTTCCTCTTCCAAATAACTGGTCCACACACACACATGGCGCCCGGCCCCTCAGCCTCTCAGCCCAAGGCCCCTACCAGTCCTACAACAGCCCCACTTCCATCCACTGCCGGCAGATTACTGGGCTCTATTATCACCCACTGATTAGAATACAGTAGGGAGAGAGCAGAGGCTGTTTACTCTCTGCATTCTCCTCCACCAAACTGTGGTACAGCGAGACGGAACCCTGGGTTAATTCTTTACAAATCATTAAAACAGAGCTCAGTGAGAGAGTAGAGCAGTAGCACAGCCACTGTGTTCAAACAGTAGCAAGCCAGCTAGCTATTTTAGTGAAACAAATTGTATTTTTATTATATTTTTTGGGGGGGGGGATATAGAGAGATGTATCACAATTTGGCAAGACCTCCAACCCAAGAAACCCAGAGAGCATAAAGAGAGTTCCAACATACTAGACCAAACATTCGTTTTTATTTTCCAATCAATTTCTGCCCTCCAAGACAAGAATTTCCTATCTCCTGCCGAGACACAGAAACCAACAGCAAATTGAAATGTATCTCCCGTGTTGCAGCAATATCTGGGCTTTTGTTATCTTCACTAGCCGTGTTCCTCAACCTTGTTTTAAAGATGGCCCTGTTGGGGGGTGATTCTGGCAGCTGGGAAGAGGCTGAGGGGGAAAAACCCATGCGGTTATGAATCCTGGGAGAAGCTATTTATTTGTCTATCTATATATTTTCTACTTATTTATCTATTTTTATTCCCCACTCAATCCGTTCTTGAGATGCGGTCCGATTTTCAGTGGCTCCTCTTGAGCAGAGGGACGTTAATATCATGTGGCCATTGTGTGTTATTTTGGAGGGTTGTTGTGTGTGCACGTCCATAAGTGACTCATGAGGAGCTTATCAAAGCAACGCCCTAAACTATGTGTTGCTCATAGTACACACACACACACACACTCACACACACACACACACACACACACACACACACACACACACACACACACACACACACACACACACACACACACACACACACACACACACACACACACACACACACACACACACACACACACACTAAGACAGGGGGTCAAGGGCATGCATTGGGGCAGAGGATGATGAGCTGAGATGAGTGTTTCCCATCTTTGGGGCTATGTGCCCTTTATGGAGCAGTTAGTCAAAGCCTGACTGTCTAATTAATGACGCTCTACCTCTCAGGATGTCATGTCTCCACTCAACTCAACCCAACCAGGGGGAAAGGAATGCACTCAAGGAAACAAGCAATGGCCTGGCTGGGCTGGGTGGACATTACAGAGACCAGAGGGTTGAGTGCGTGCAGGGAGGGACAACTCCCATGCAGGGCTTCAGGTCCCCTCCTTCCCCTCTCTCTGTCTCCTTCTGTCTTTCTTTCTCTGGCTTTCTTTCTCCTCCTCAAACATAGAGCTCCATCTTTCTGCTTCCTGCCAGTTTAAGCTGACAGGAATCTGAGGGCAAATATTGTGATAGTGACTCAACCGTTAACAAAATACTGGGCTCGGCGGTCAGGAAAGGAAACCGCTTCTTAAACTCTCTTTCTCTTCCTCCTCTCAGTGAGAACGGTAGGTCTCTCTGCCTCTCTGTGTTGTTTTGAGAGGCAGACAGCTGGGTGAAGGGTTGGCAGAAAGTGTAGCCACTTTTTTTCTTCTCTCCCTTCTCCTCCAGCGGGGAATTTAGAGCAAGGCTTTGAAACTCTGTGGGAGGCAGCTAGGAAAGCCGGCCAATTTGCTATCAACTGAGGGGTGTCAGTCAAAGCTCATCGATCAGGCTTTTAACTGTGGCTCTCTCAATGTCCAAACATGGTAATTTTATTGAGCCGTGTTGGAGATGAGAGGCGCAGTGAGGGGTGGGGCGACAGCCGGGGGCTGCGGAGGGTTTGGGGGATAGGGGTGAGAGTCAGTAGGTGGGTAAGGTGGGTCTCCAACTTCTGTGGTGATGAAAAGCAGGAGCTTCACACAGAGATAGGCATTGGAGATCCTTTGGACAGGGGGTTGGGAGGAGATGTTTGTCTGAGCAGAGAGACAGAGAAAGAGAGAGAGCTGTGCCTCAGCCGGGGGAGGAGGGAGGGGAGAGAGAGAGAGAGACACAGAGAGGGAGAGAGAGGGGGGGTCAGAAGGATTTACTGCCAGCAGCATAGCATTAAAGGTAATGGATATGCTTGTGTTGGTATAAAGCGAACCTGTGTTTTTTCTCCCAGCACAGGGTAGCTAAAAGAATAACAAAGATGTAACTGAAGTGAGAATCCGGGGAGGAAGAATTGAAAGGGGTTGTTTCAACGCCTCAGGGCGAAACATTACAACCTGAGGTATCCCTTTGCCATGAAGATGGACTTAAGACACAGAATGTTTTTTGAAGAGGGTTTTGTGTGTGTGTGTGTGTGTGTGTGTGTGTGTGTGTGTGTGTGTGTGTGAGTGTGTGTGTGTGTGTGTGTGTGTGTGTGTGTGTGTGTGTGTGTGTGTGTGTGTGTGTGTGTGTGTGTGTGTGTGTGTGTGTGTGTGTGTGTGTGTGTGTGTGTGTGTGTGTGTGCGTGCGTGCGTGCGTGCGTGCGTGTGTGTGTGTCTGTGTGCCCTGATCCTCACAACATTCCAGTAGAATTCCAGCGGGGTTAGGGTCTGGAAAGCTAAGTGCTTCCCAAGCTGACAGGGGTGAACCTTATAACCCTCTACACCCCTGCACCCCAGCGAGGAGTCAGCAGCAGTCCCTCCTAGGGTTGCAACATTACGGGAACTTTCAATACATTTTCAATAAATACCCTGGTTTTCCCAAAAGGATTACGGATTTCCTGCTTATTCCCTTCTGATTTCAGGAAAACCAGGGAATTTATTGAAAGCAACCCTAGTCCCTCCATTGTTCCAGCACATTTTACCTGTCCGATGTAGGCATCCCAGCACTCATCAGATTGAACTGATTGTTCCCTCCACAAATTGGGCATCTACGCCCTCCTGCTACAGGATGATGTCTGTTTGCTTTTGAAAGTCCCAGCCATGGTGCATAGAATGGAACGCTCTGGAGGATATGGGGGATAGATAGGGGGGGTAGAGGTAAGGGAGAAGCAACAGCAGGGATAGAGGGAAGGGAGAAGCAGAGATACAAAGGGAGGAAAGAGAGAAAGGGAGAGTGTTACAGACACATACACAATAGGGATAACATTGTCTAAGATGATGTGAGTGTGTATCCAGTGTCAGTCTATGACATATGATATAACCTGCTATTGATAGGATGGTTGGGCTGGAGGGAGGGAAGGAGAGAGTATAGATACTGCAGATTTTCAGGGAGTTTCCAAACAGAGACAGATAGAGCAGGAGATAATATTGGAGGAGAGAGGAGTGGATGGAGGGAGGGAGAGGGGGATGAGACGCAGAGTTCCAGGCTGCATCCATCATGTGGTTTGGTGCAGGAGCCATTTCTCCCCATTGTTCTCCATCATTTGTTTTCTCACTGCTCTGCTAGGGGGGGGGGGGGGGGTTAGCCATTTGTTTTTGCTCTAATTACATAAGTGAGACAGCATAATTAGACATATAGATAAAGAGAAAGGCAGAGAAGAGAGATAGGTAGCCACAGGGAGATAGATACAGAGGTGCAGATGAAATGAGATGCGTAGACAACGGAAAAGTCCCTTTCCATTTCAACGTTCAAGGCTACCAAGGAGGAGGAGGTAAGGGTGCGGTATAAAGTAAAGGAGACAGAGAGAGATGGAACGATAACGGATGAGAGAGAGGAGAGAAAAGCTATCTTCAGAGCCTGCACTTTTAGATGTAGCCAGATGCTTCCTGAAAAGTCACCCCGTTTGATGCAGGGAGGTGGGGAGAGGGGGAGGGAAGGGGATAGAGAGGTAGAGAGAGAGCGGGGGGAGATGAGGAATGAGAGCGAGAGGGGGAGAAAGAGGAGGAGAGAGAAAGATTAACATTGAGAAGCAGAAGAGAGAGAGGGGAGAGGGAGAGAGAGAGGGGGGGGAAAAGATGGGGAGAGGAAACCAGAGAGAGAGAGATCTCCTCCAGATCAAGGCAGTGTCTGGTCCCTGGAAGGGCCTGTTTGTTTTCAGTTGTTTGGGCGGGTCTCCAACTTCCATGTGTGAGGCCACAGGGCCCTGCTCCTGTCTCCGTCAGACACAACCCTGACACATACACACACAACCCTGACACACTCACACAACCCTGACACACATACAAACACACACCGTTTTATCTCTGTTTCATACACCTCAAACACAGCCACCTGCCAAACCATCACTAAAGACACAGCACACACTCCCTGGCACCGCTATACACACACCCCAGCACCACTAGCCACACCCCGACACCACTTTACACAAACCCTGGTTTGTGAGTGTGTGAGGTTGAGGAGGTGGGGAACATGTGGAGCAGTAAGCTGCAGGCAGACAACAGAAGAGCAGCAAGTCCTCAGTCTGTCCTTCAACTTGTTCAATGGAGAGAGATGATTACAGGTTACTGTCTGAAACTACAGCCCAAGACTAATTAGCCTGGGGAAGATCGTTTGTGAAAAACCTGCAGCTCCTGTTATACTTTCAGGGCCAGATTAAGAAATCTAATTGGGAGTTGTTGAGAAAACTGTTTCTAATGGTTCTACAGACAGACTAGTCGTCTCTTTTCAGCAGTAGCCATTTGCTTTACAAACAGTACATTTTTCCCGCAATTGTACTTTGAAATCTGCAAAATGCAAACCGACAGCTGCAACCAACCATAGAAATATAATCCATAGATGGCAGTTCCCATTCAAGTCAGGACTGGTATCCATTGCTAGTGTACCCATGAGTTTAATAGTCAAATTGCCAGGGTAAGAGGTTACAATATCCTTCTATGGATTATATGTCTATGGCCACGCAATAAACTGTATATTTGACATGCATACTGCCCAAACTGCAGCCTTCCTGACTGTAGGCATACCTGTAACTGCCAAACACTTGAGTAAATGAGGGATACAAAGTATATGTTATGGTGTGGGGTGCATTTTCCTGGCACCACTGCGACCTGTACGCTCTCGTTGGCTAGCCCTCGCTTCATACTCGTCGCCAAACCCACTGGCTCCAGGTCATCTACAAGTCTCTGCTAGGTAAAGCCCTGCTTTATCTCAGCTCACTGGTCACCATAGCAGCACCCACCCGCAGCACGCACTCCAGCAGGTTTATCTCTCTGGTCACCCCCAATGCCAATTCCTCCTTTGGCCGCCTTTCCTTCCAGTTCTCTGCTGCCAATAACTGGAAGGAACTGCAAAAATCACTGAAGCTGGAGACTCCTATCTCCCTCACTAGCTTTAAGCACCAGCTGTCAGAGCAGCTCACAGATCACTGCACCTGTACATAGCCCATCTGTAAACAGCCCATCCAACTACCTCATCCACATACTGTATTTATTTATTTATCTTGCTCCTGTGCACCCCAGTATCTCTATTTGCACATTCATCTTATGCACATCTACCATTCCAGTGTTTAATTACTATATTGTAATTACTTTGCCATTGTGGCCTATTTATTGCCTTACCTCCCTTATCTTACCTCATTTGCACTCAGTGTATATAGACTTTTTTTTATTTTCTTCTTCTACTGTATTATTGACTGTATGTTTTGTTTATTCCATGTGTAACTCTGTGTTGTTGTATGTGTTGAACTGCTGTGCTGTATCTTGGCCAGGTCGTAGTTGTAAATGAGAACTTGTTCTCAACTAGCCTACCTGGTTAAATAAAGGTGAAATAAATAAAAATAGGTGCACCTTTAGAATCTATGCCAAGGTGCATTAAATCTGTTCTGGTAGCTCTTGCCTGCCCAACACCTTTATAAGACACACACGGTTAAATAAAGGTTAAATAAATAAAAATAAATATATATACTTCATGTTGGTGTTTCCTTTATTTTGTTAGTTACCTGTATGTGCATTTTTTTGTCGCTTGGGCCCTGACTCACACAATTGACCAGTCACATGTATTTATTATCGCAGTTAATTTTTTACTTTTTATTAATCAATTACCCAATGAAGGCAGGGCCCCCCAGTTACTGACGTGTCCCCCTACCTCCTCTCCTCCCCCATCTGATGATTAGCAGAGCGGCAGAAGGGTGTATACACTCCTAAATCCTCCTGTGGTTGGTGGTTGAAGTAAGAAAATATATAAAATACATACTACATATATAATATGTATTGTATTGTATGTCCATTACATGAAATCCCCCCCAAAAATCGATTTAAATTACAGGTTGAAATGCAACAAAATAGGAAAAACGCCAAGGTGGTGAATACTTTTGCAAGGCACTGTAGATACAGTTGAAGTCGGAAGTTTACATACACCTTAGCCAAATACATTTAAACTCAGTTTTTCACCATTCCTGACATTTATTCCTAGTAAAAATTCCCTGTCTTAGGTCAGTTAGGATCACCAATTTATTTTAAGAATGTGAAATGTCAGATTAATAGTAGAGAGAATTATTTATTTCAGCTTTTATTTCTTTCATCACATTCCTAGTGGGTCAGAAGTTTACATACACTCAATTAGTATTTGGTAGCATTGCCTTTAAATTGTTTAACTTGGGTCAAATGTTTTGGGTAGCCTTCCACAAGCTTCCCACAATAAGTTGGGTGAATTTTGGCCCATTCCTCCTGACAGCGCTGGTGTAACTGAGTCAGGTTTGTAGGCCTACTTGCTCGCACATACTTTTTCAGTTCTGCCAACAAATTTTCTATATGATTGAGGTCAAGGCTTTGTGATGGCCACTCCAATATCTTGACTTTGTTGTCCTTAAGTCATTTTGCAACAACTTTGGAAATATGCTTGGGGTCATTGTCCATTTGGAAGACCCATTTGCGACCAAGCTTTAACTTCCTGACTGATATCTTGAGATGTTGCTTCAATATATCCACATCATTTTCATTCCTCATGATGCCATCTATTTTGTGAAGTGTACCGGTCCCTCCTGCAGCAAAGCACCGCCACAACATGATGCTGCCACCCCTGTGCTTCACGGTTGGGATGGTGTTCTTCGGCTTGCAAGCCACCCCCTTTTTCCTCCAAACATAACGATTGTCATTATGGCCAAACAGTTATATTTATATTTCATCAGACCAGAGGACATTTCTCAAGAAAATACGATCGTTGTCCGCATATGCAGTTGCAAACCGTAGTCTGGCTTTTTTAGGGCGGTTATGGAGCAGTGGCTTCTTCCTTGCAGAGTGTCCTTTCAGGTTATGTCGATATAGTACTCGTTTTACTTTGGATATAGATACTTTTGTACCTGTTTCCTCCAGCATCTTCACAAGGTCCTTTGCTGTTGTTCTAGGATTGATTTGTACTTTTTGCACCAAAGTACGTCTCTAGGAGACAGAACGCGTCTCCTTCCTGAGCGGTATGACGGCTGCGTGGTCCCACGGTGTTTATACTTGCGTACTATTGTTTGTACAGATGAACGTGGTAACTTTCAGGGGTTTGGAAATTTCTCCCAAGGATGATCCAGACTTGTGGAGGTCTACAAAAAAAATTCTGAGGTCTTGGCTGATTTCTTTTGATTTTCTCATGATGTCAAGCAAAGAGGCACTGAGTTTGATGGTAGGCTTTGAAATACATCCACAGGTACACCGCCAATTGACTCAATTGATGTCAATTAGCCTATCAGAATTTTCTAAGGCCATGACATCATTTTCTGGAATTTTACAAGCTGTTTAAAGGCACAGTCAACTTAGGTGTATGTAAACTTCTGACCCACTGGAATTGTGATACAGTGAGTTGTAAGTGAAATTATCTGTCTGTAACAATTGTTGGAAAAATTACTTGCGTCATGCACGAAGTAGATGTCTTAACCGACTTGCCAAAACTATAGTTTGTGAAAAAGAATTTTGTGGAGTGGTTGAAAAACGAGTTTTAATGACTCCAACCTAAGTGTATGTAAACTTCCGACTTCAACAGTAGATAATATATACAAGTATATATTTCCTTTATTATTATTTGTTGGTAAAAAATATTTTAAAAAATGTTGCTTCCTCTTGGGCCCGGGCCCAGGGGTGTCAGCTGCATTAATTCAGCCTTCTGTATTTTAAAAGTGTGTATGCTGAGCAACAGATGTCCTTGGAGTTATTGAGAGGCTGACAGTATTTCGGGTGTTATTTGAGAACTATTGAGTGATTGTACCAAGCCATCACAGTTGTTTATCTTTCAACACAGTGACAGTGCTGGCAGTTTGCAGTTGCTCGTAGTGCACTAGATAGACACAAAGTGGTAATATTGTGGTTCTGAAAGCCTGTGTCCAGTCACGACTCCAGTGTGTGTGTGTATGTGTGTATGTGTGTGTATGAGAGATGGTTTATGCATGTGTGTGTCGTTTGTGTGAGTGAGTGTGCACGTGCGCCCAAGCGCATGCTCCGTTCTCCTGTCTCTGCGTGGGTGTGTCCAGGAGTGTCACCCGCTCTTTCAGAGCTCTGGCGCAGGGAAGGAAGATAAATGGGACATTAATGGAACCGCTCAATCACAGGCTACTTAAAAAAAAGCTGACCATAGACTGTGGGGCAATCAGTCCTACTCCGAGGCCCCTTCAGTCTGCATTCAGCCTGGGCTCGAGGAGGGCGGTTCTGGGTCCTTCAAACTCTGGATTAGCCATTCACTGCTCCATAGACCACGGCCTAACTGCCTTACACTGCCTAACTGACTGAGCACTCCTTTAGAAAGACCATAGGGGTTGGAGAGAGTGAACTCTCTTTTTAAAAAAAGAGTTCTGATTGTTCTTGGAGGTCTTTAAAAGCCCGTTAGAATTGGGGTCCTTTGTCTTGCACCTCCGGGAGTTCGAATAGTGACTATGTTATATGAAGGTTTTGTTTGTTGTGTGCTTTTGCTTATTGTTCGGTTTCGTTAATTAACAGCAGATAGGTTTTTGAAGTGGTGCATGGCTTTCTTAGGTGAGAACAGTAATGAATGGGGAGGGGAAATCTATGGTTCTTCTGTTGTGCCGTAGGAGCATGACGTTTGCTTTAATGGTGTGAAAATGAAGAGTGGCAAGTGGCAATTCCACCTTTACCTCTGGGGTCGAATCGCAACTGTTGCTTCTGATTAATTTCCTGCAGCTTTGATTAGAAATTCACAGTGGTCAAGAAAAGCCTTTTCACACTGTTAGGTTTTTATTTTTCAGAGTAAATAACTCACAGACACTAGAGAAGCTTTAACCAAGTGTAATTCTTCCCAAAGGTTCTGTGCAGCTGAAATCAGACAACCCAACATTTCTCCCATCCAGATATATATATCCCACTTAAGACACTCCTGCTCTCCAATCCTTACATCTTATGGTTTAACAGGAAAAGAGTAACAAGATACCAAACCCTTATTACTCCCTTCAGGGGATCTGACCTCCTGACCTCAACCCCTCCTTCATCTAATCCACAGATGTCCATCTGTCTCCCCTGTATCAACACGTTGCTCTCCTCTTGTCCACCCAACACATTCCACAGCTATCTGTCTTTCTACAGAGACCCAGTCTCTTTCACTCCTTAATATACTATGCATCTGATCTATCATGTCTTTAATATCTCAATGTTCAAAATGTCGAATCCAACAACACTTACCGCCGGGGTACAGAAGAGGAAGCTGCCATCTTGTGTGAAACATGAACTGTGTTGGCCAACACCACAAAGGTACAAACACAACACTTGGGTCAAAATGTTCCCTCTCGCCGCTCCATATAACCAACCACTCTTCTTTTCTCTAATTTCTTCTCTCTCTTTCCCTCCCTTCTGGGTAATGTGTTAACGAGCAACAGTTTCTCAGAATACTCATAACATTAGTGTGTGTATTTGGTTGTGAGTGTGTGTGTGTGTGTGTGTGTGTGTGTGTGTGTGTGTGTGTGTGTGTGTGTGTACATATGCGTGTGTGTGTTTTCACACCAATTAATGAATAGCTTTGTGAGGCTGAGGATGGCTTGTCTCTTGCCGGCGCGCAGACGGGTGTGTTTCTTCCCCCGTTCTCTCTCCCGTGTTAGACCGTTCTCTATCCCGTGTTAGACCGTTCTCTCTCCCGTGTTAGACCGTTCTCTCTCCCGTGTTAAACCGTTCTCTATCCCGTGTTAAACTGTTCTCTCTCCCGTGTTAAACCATTCCTATCCCGTGTTAGACCGTTCTCTCTCCCGTGTTAGACCGTTCTCTCTCCCGTGTTAGACCGTTCTCTATCCCGTGTTAGTCCGTTCTCTATCCCGTGTTAGACCGTTCTCTATCCCGTGTTAGTCCGTTCTCTCTCCCGTGTTAAACCGTTCTCTCTCCCGTGTTAGACCGTTCTCTATCCCGTGTTAAACCGTTCTCTCTCCCGTGTTAAACCGTTCTCTATCCCGTGTTAGACCGTTCTCTATCCCGTGTTAGACCGTTCTCTATCCCGTGTTAGTCCGTTCTCTCTCCCGTGTTAAACCGTTCTCTCTCCCGTGTTAGACCGTTCTCTATCCTGTGTTAAACCGTTCTCTTTCCCGTGTTAGACCGTTCTCTATCCCGTGTTAGACCGTTCTCTATCCCTTGTTAGACCGTTCTCTATCCCGCGTTAGTCCGTTCTCTCTCCCGTGTTAAACCGTTCTCTCTCCCGTGTTAGACCGTTCTCTATCCCGTGTTAAACCGTTCTCTCTCCCGTGTTAGACCGTTCTCTATCCTGTGTTAGACCGTTCTCTCTCCCGTGTTAGACCGTTCTCTATCCCGTGTTAGACCGTTCTCTCTCCTGTGTTAGACCATTCTCTCTCCCGTGTTAAACCGTTCTCTATCCCGTGTTAGACCGTTCTCTCTCCCGTGTTAGACCGTTCTCTCTCCCGTGTTAAACCGTTCTCTATCCCGTGTTAAACCGTTCTCTCTCCCGTGTTAGACCGTTCTCTATCCCGTGTTAAACCGTTTTCTCTCCCATGTTAAACCGTTCTCTATCCCGTGTTAAACCGTTCTCTATCCCGTGTTAGACCGTTCTCTATCCCGTGTTAGTCCGTTCTCTCTCCCGTGTTAAACCGTTCTCTATCCCGTGTTAGACCGTTCTCTATCCCGTGTTGGTCCGTTCTCTCTCCCGTGTTAAACCGTTCTCTCTCCCGTGTTAGACCGTTCTCTATCCCGTGTTAAACCGTTCTCTCTCCCGTGTTAGACCGTTCTCTATCCCGTGTTAGACCGTTCTCTGTCCCGTGTTAGACCTTTCTCTATCCCGTGTTAGTCCGTTCTCTCTCCCGTGTTAAACCGTTCTCTCTCCCGTGTTAGACCGTTCTCTATCCCGTGTTAAACCGTTCTCTCTCCCGTGTTAGACCGTTCTCTATCCCGTGTTAGACCGTTCTCTATCCCGTGTTAGACCGTTCTCTCTCCCGTGTTAGAACGTTCTCTCTCCCGTGTTAGACCGTTCTCTCTCCAGTGTTAGACCGTGTGTGTGCATGTGATGGCAGGTTCCTCTTTGACACTTTACATTAATTAGCCCACTCTGTAATTAGCGCAGGGGGGCGAGTGGGAACATGAGATACCTGAACACAAGCCCAATCAGAGGGGCCAACGGATTTGATTCGCCACAACGCCAGCGAGAAAGTTCACACATATGTATAATTCCTGGCTCGACTCAGACAGACTGCGTTTTCACAGTCAAATTAGCAGGGATGTGGATTGGGAAGATTGGACTCTTGAGAGGAAAAAAATAAGACCTTTTTCGTTCTCTTGACTTGGTTTTGAGTTTGGTGACCATTAATATAAAAGCAGACTCTCTCTCTCTCTTTCCTCTCCTCCTCCACACCAGCCCTTCCTCCTGGGGCACTGCAGAACAATTATGTTGCTCTACTCCCTTCCCTCCCTCCCTCTCACTCCAGATAATTCAATCTGTCCAATATCAAATAATCTTCCCCAATTTTTCAGCCCATTTTAACCTTATCGCTCAAACAGCCGCCTCTAGGGGATGAGTCTCGTTCCACCTTGTTAAAAGAGAAGGGGAGAGAAAGAGAGAGAACCCGGGAAAGGGGGATGACAGATAGCTCTATGAGGAGTGCTTTGAGAAGCTTCTGTTTGCCATTCTCACAGGCAATATGTAAGAGAGGGGGGGACCAGAGAGGAAAAAGAGAGGAGGGAGGGAGAGAGGGAGAGAATATTAGTGAAAGGGTGGGGGATGAGTGTAGGCTAGGTGATGAAAGTAAAGTTGGCCTGGTGTTACCACTCTACTTTAACTTGTGTCCCACAGCACTGTATAACACGCCCTTCTACAAGCTCTCCCCCAGCTCAGAATTACAATCCAATAAGGTGGCCTCCTGTTAGTCTTTGTTCCCCCATAGTGTTTACCCTGTCCTCCGGCTCTGCTCGCTGCCTAATCTACCCAAGAGCTGAATGGCAATAGGTCAGGGACAAGGAGGGACAGAGCCGAAGGAGGGAGGAGAGGGGGGAGGGAAGAAGGGAAGAAGGGAAGAAGGGAGGGAGGTGGAGTAAAGGATACATTTTTCCTTCTCTCAATATTTTTCTCCTCCATTCCATTCTTTGGGTTGTTTCCCCTCTCTCTGGTTCTCCCACTCTCCTTCCTCTCCTTCCTTTCTTTTCAATTCTAATCTGTCTGCTTGATTGTTCTAAGCTGCTTTCAGCCGGCAACCTGGGAGAGCTGGAGGTTTGGAGTCTGTTTTAATTCTGATTTAAAAGATGCCTTCCTCAAGAAGGGAGATGTAAGAGTAGGCCAGGCTGAAGATAGTGAAGGAGTGGAGGTGGGACAGATTGCTTGGCGGTGGTGGAATAGAATGGGAGGCAGAGAGGCGGCTTTGTGACCAGAAGTCACAAAAATAGAAAAAGATATGATATGCCACACAATCTCTCTTTCCCAATCTCCTCTCTCTTTCCCAATCTCCTCTCTCTTTCCCAATCTCCTCTCTCTTTCCCAATCTCCTCTCTCTCTTGTGCTTAAACACACACACATACGCGCTCCCAGGCATTGGGGTGGTTTAAGCCAAATGGGATTTTTTTTCTCCTATCTGTAATCAAGCGGCACAATCTATATACAGTAGATTGATCTCAACTTCCTGTGATTCATACCATATCCTGTGGAGACGATATGGCCAGCTGAGAGGGTTATCTCCACGCTCTGTCTAATGATCGATAATCTCCCCAGATGGCTTTAAGAGCCTGCAACGCTCCACTTATCAGGGCCACAAACCAGGGGCCACAGACAGAGCTGTGAACTGTAAATGAAAAAATATATAAATCAGTATTTGCAGAGAGAGAAGAGAGACAGCTGTTTGGCATAATTGCACTAAAACTTTTTGGCTGCTGTTTGGAGTGGACAGTCATGGTGTGGGTAGATGTGGGTAGATAGTGGTCCATTTCCCTGCTTGATGGGGTTATACTTGGGTGGCAATGTCACCATTGTGGATTCCCTGGACGTCCTTGTTAGACACTTAATTTAAAGGCCTTATCACACTGAGGCACAGTGAGATTCTCCTAATATAAGTCTGAACATCAAAGATACTGGCACTGGCACCAAGACTATCCATTACTGCAGCCAGGCAGATTGGCGAGATGCAGAGCAACGTGTGGGTGTGGGTGTGTTTTTTCTCTGTTTGCATCTCTGTGTGTTTGTTTGTGTCTCTTCCTTTGTGTGTGTGTTTGCGTGTGAGTGGTGAAACAGTCACACATCTGTCCCTCAACTAACAAACCCCCCAAATAATAAACCCCACTCCAGAAAAATGGAGTGACACAATGAAGTGGTTAAGTTTATCAAGCCACCAGCTTTGCTCAGGCAGGCAAGGTGTTAAGGGCCAGGCAGAGGTCAAGGGCCCAGCCCACAGCATTCTTCAGCTAGGCACGTCCCAGCACATCACACAGTCAGGGACCATATGTCCAGGTCCTCCAGTCAATGGGCCAGCCCAGCCAGCAGGACAAAGACCCATTCACACCCACTGAGCTCTGAGGAAATGTGCAACTCCACGCTGCCATTAGGCCAGAAAACAGCACCAGTGAGTCAACACCAGGGATACACGAGTTAGAGATATGGAGAGAGAGAGAAACCTGCAAGAAACCTGGTACAGAGGAGACGGACCCACTGGTTGCCCTCTAGGTTACAGAGAGCTGGTAGTCCCATCCACCAAACTACCAGGTGTGAAACAGGGAAGGGACTCTGTGGGAATGCTAATTTGGTATAGAGCAGACCTAACTCACTCCATTAAATTAATCAAAACAGGAACATTTTACATTTGGCTAGAAATTCAAAAGGAAATTATCTTAACAGAGAAAAATGTCCTCCTGTGTGCTACCTATATCCCCCCACTAGAATCCCCATACTTTAATGAAGACAGCTTCTCCATCCTGGAGGGGGAAATCAATCATTTCCAGGCCCAGGGACATGTATTAGTCTGTGGCGACCTAAATGCCAGAACTGGACAGGAACCTGACACCCTCAGCACACAGGGGGACAAACACCTACCTGGAGGTGACAGCATTCCCTCCCCCATATGCCCACCTAGGCACAACTATGACAACATAACCAACAAAAACGGGTCACAACTCCTGCAGCTCTGTCGCACGCTGGGTATGTACATAGTCAATGGTAGGCTTCGAGGGGACTCTTATGGTAGGTACACCTATAGCTCATCTCTTGGCAGTAGCACTGTAGACTACTTTATCACTGACCTCAACCCAGAGTCTCTCAGAGCGTTCACAGTCAGCCCACTGACACCCCTATCAGACCACAGCAAAATCACAGTCTACTTGAACAGAGCAATACTCAATCATGAGGCATCAAAGCCAAAGGGACTGAGTAACATTAAGAAATGCTATAGATGGAAGGAATGCAGTTTGGAAACCTACCAAAAAACAATTATGCAACAGCAAATTCAATCCCTTTTAGACAACTTCCTGGGTAAAACGTTCCACTGCAATAGTGAAGGTGTAAACTTGGCAGTAGAAAATCTTAACAGTATATTTGACCTCTCGGCTTCCCTATCAAATCTAAAAATCTCAAATAGAAAACCGAAGAAAATGAACAACAATGACAAATGGTTTGATAAAGAATGCAAAAATCTAAGAAATAAATTGAGAAACCTGTCCAACCAAAAACATAGAGACCCGGAAAACCTGAGTCTACGCCTTCACTATGGTGAATCACTAAAACAATACAGAAATACACTACGGAAAAAAAAGGAACAGCACGTCAGAAATCAGCTCAATGTAATTGAAGAATCCATAGACTCTAACCAATTCTGGGAAAATTGGAAAACACTAAACAAACAACAACACGAAGAATTATCTATCCAAAATGGAGATGTATGGGTAAACCACTTCTCCAATCTTTTTGGCTCTATAACAAAGAATAAAGAGCAAAAACATATACATGATCAAATACAAATCCTAGAATCAACTATTAAAGACTACCAGAACCCACTGGATTCTCCAATTACCTTGAATGAGTTACAGGACAAAATAAAAACCCTCCAACCCAAAAAGGCCTGTGGTGTTGATGGTATCCTTAATGAAATGATCAAATATACAGACAACAAATTCCAATTGGCTATATTAAAACTCTTTAACATCGTCCTTAGCTCTGGCATCTTCCCCAATATTTGGAACCAAGGACTGATCACCCCAATCCACAAAAGTGGAGACAAATTTGACCCCAATAACTACCGTGGAATATGCGTCAACAGTAACCTTGGGAAAATACTCTGCATTATCATTAACAGCAGACTCGTACATTTCCTCAATGAAAACAATGTACTGAGCAAATGTCAAATTGGCTTTTTACCAAATTACCGTACAACAGACCATGTATTTACCCTACACACCCTAATTGACAACCAAACAAACCAAAACAAAGGCAAAGTCTTCTCATGCTTTGTTGATTTCAAAAAAGCCTTTGACTCAATTTGGCATGAGGGTCTGCTATACAAATTGATGGAAAGTGGTGTTGGGGGTAAAACATACGACATCATAAAATCCATGTACACAAACAACAAGTGTGCGGTTAAAATTGGCAAAAAACACACACATTTCTTCACACAGGGTCGTGGGGTGAGACAGGGATGCAGCTTAAGCCCCACCCTCTTCAACATATATATCAACGAATTGGCGCGGGCACTAGAACAGTCTGCAGCACCCGGTCTCACCCTACTAGAATCCGAAGTCAAATGTCTACTGTTTGCTGATGATCTGGTGCTTCTGTCACCAACCAAGGAGGGCCTACAGCAGCACCTAGATCTTCTGCACAGATTCTGTCAGACCTGGGCCCTGACAGTAAATCTCAGTAAGACCAAAATAATGGTGTTCCAAAAAAGGTCCAGTCACCAGGACCACAAATTCCATCTAGACACCGTTGCCCTAGAGCACACAAAAAACTATACATACCTCGGCCTAAACATCAGCACCACAGGTAGCTTCCACAGAGCTGTGAACGATCTGAGAGACAAGGCAAGAAGGACATTCTATGCCATCAAAAGGAACATAAATTTCAACATACCAATTAGGATCTGGCTAAAAATACTTGAATCAGTCATAGAGCCCATTGCCCTTTATGGTTGTGAGGTCTGGGGTCCGCTCACCAACCAAGATTTCACAAAATGGGACAAACACCAAATTGAGACTCTGCATGCAGAATTCTGCAAAAATATCCTCTGTGTACAACGTAGAACACCAAAAAATGCATGCAGAGCAGAATTAGGCCGATACCCACTAATTATCAAAATCCAGAAAAGAGACGTTAAATTCTACAACCACCTAAAAGGAAGCGATTCCCAAACCTTCCATAACAAAGCCATCACCTACAGAGAGATGAACCTGGAGAAGAGTCCCCTAAGCAAGCTGGTCCTAGGGCTCTGTTCACAAACACAAACACACCCCACAGAGCCCCAGGACAACAGCACAATTAGACCCAACCAAATCATGAGAAAACAAAAAGATAATTACTTGACACATTGGAAAGAATTAACAAAAAAACAGAGCAAACTAGAATGCTATTTGGCCCTAAACAGAGAGTATACAGTGTCAGAATACCTAACCACTGTGACTGACCCAAACTTAAGGAAAGCTTTGACTATGTACAGACTCAGTGAGCATAGCCTTGCTATTGAGAAAGGCCGCCGTAGGCAGACATGGCTCTCAAGAGAAGACAGGCTATGTGCTCACTGCCCACAAAATGAGGTGGAAACTGAGCTGCACTTCCTAACCTCCTGCCCAATGTATGACCATATTAGAGAGACATATTTCCCTCAGATTACACAGATCCACAAAGAATTCGAAAACAAATCCAATTTTGATAAACTCCCATATCTACTGGGTGAAATTCCACAGTGTGCCATCACAGCAGCAAGATTTGTGACCTGTTGCCACCAGAAAAGGGCAACCAGTGAAGAACAAACACCATTGTAAATACAACCCATATTTATGTTTATTTATTTTAACTTGTGTGCTTTAACCATTTGTACATTGTTACAACACTGCATATATATAATATGACATTTGTAATGTCTTTATTCTTTTGAAACTTCTGTATGTGTAATGTTTACTGTTCATTTTTATTGTTTATTTGACTTTTGTATATTATCTACCTCACTTGCTTTGGCAATGTTAACACATGTTTCCCATGCCAATAAAGCCCCTTGAATTGAATTGAATTGAGAGAGAGAGAGAGGAGAGAGAGAGAGAAGAGAGAGAGAGAGAGAGAGAGAGAGAGAGAGAGAGAGGAGAGAGGAGAGAGAGAGAGGAGAGAGAGAGAGAGAGAGAGAGAGAGAGAGAGAGAGAGAGAGAGAGAGAGAGAGAGAGAGAGAGAGAGAGAGAGAGAGAGAGAGAGAGAGAGAGAGAGAGGGAGAGAGAGAGAGAGAGAGAGAGAGAGAGAGAGAGAGAGAGAGAGAGAGAGAAGGGTCTTTACCAGGCATTACAGGCAGGCTGAGGATGATGCCCTGTGCTGTGGCCCCATCTCTCTGTTCTTCCACAGGGCTGCAGCAGCCTTCTCTCCAGAGGGCCCTTAGAGACCCTCCCTGCAGCCCCCCTCTCTCTCTCCTCTCTCTCTCTCTCTCTCACTCTCAATTCAGTTCAATTCAAAGGGCTTTATTGGCATGGGAAACATATGTTTACATTGCCAAAGCAAGTGAAGTAGACAATAAAAAATGAACAGAAAACATGGCACAACATTATATTCCAAAGGAATAGAGACATTCCACATGTCATATAATGTCTATATAACGTGTTGTAATGATATGCAAATAGTTAAAGTACACAAGGGAAACTAAATAAACATAAATATGTACAATGGGATTTGTTCGTCCTCTGGTTGGCCTTTTCTTGTGGCAACAGGTCAGATCTCTCTCTCTCTTGCTAAAACACAATTTCTGAAAATCAAACACTGCTCTCAAATCATAAACAAAGTGATCAAAATGATATACACTCTCAAGCAGTCAGTAAACAATACACCCCGAAAAATAGAAAACACATTGTTGAAAACATACAATTCTCAGGGAGAAGTACATTTTTAATCTAAAACAATATTCATATTGTACAATGCACTGTACTACAGTATACAATACTAAAAGGGACAAAAATCAGTAAACATGTGATCAATGTGCTTCTACTTGTCTTTGGGCTGGGTCAGACCAGAGCACTTCTTCTTGTCTTTGGGCTGGGTCAGGCCAGAACACTTCTTCTTGTCTTTGGGCTGGGTCAGGCCAGAGCACTTCTTCTTGTCTTTGGGCTGGGTCAGGCCAGAGCACTTCTTCTTGTCTTTGGGCTGGGTCAGGCCAGAGCACTTCTTCTTGTCTTTGGGCTGGGTCAGGCCAGAACACTTCTTCTTGTCTTTGGGCTGGGTCAGGCCAGAGCACTTCTTCTTGTCTTTGGGCTGGGTCAGGCCAGAGCACTTCTTCTTGTCTTTGGGCTGGGTCAGGCCAGAGCACTTCTTCTTGTCTTTGGGCTGGGTCAGGCCAGAGCACTTCTTCTTGTCTTTGGGCTGGGTCAGGCCAGAGCACTTCTTCTTGTCTTTGGGCTGGGTCAGGCCAGAGCACTTCTTCTTGTCTTTGGGCTGGGTCAGACCAGAGCACTTCTTCTTGTCTTTGGGCTGGGTCAGACCAGAGCACTTCTTCTTGTCTTTGGGCTGGGTCAGACCAGAGCACTTCTTCTTGTCTTTGGGCTGGGTCAGACCAGAGCACTTCTTCTTGTCTTTGGGCTGGGTCAGACCAGAGCACTTCTTCTTGTCTTTGGGCTGGGTCAGGCCAGAGCACTTCTTCTTGTCTTTGGGCTGGGTCAGGCCAGAGCACTTCTTCTTGTCTTTGGGCTGGGTCAGGCCAGAGCACTTCTTCTTGTCTTTGGGCTGGGTCAGGCCAGAGCACTTCTTCTTGTCTTTGGGCTGGGTCAGGCCAGAGCACTTCTTCTTGTCTTTGGGCTGGGTCAGACCAGAGCACTTCTTCTTGTCTTTGGGCTGGGTCAGACCAGAGCACTTCATCGACATCACAAGCAATATTGTCCCTCCTGAGGCAACGGGGGAAGAAGCCTCTTGTGTGCCGTATCCAGCCCTGACATGATTCCTCACCTATATCACCACAGGCTAAATCCATGGCTTGCAGCAGATTTACTCTGGTGTAGGGTTGTCTATCATACACTTTCCATCTCCAAGAGGAGAAAAACTCCTCAATCGGATTCAGGAAAGGCGAGTATGGAGGGAGGGTACAAGTTCATAAACTGCCCATTGATGTTAAGCCATTCCCTTACCTGAGCAGCTCGGTGGAAACTGACATTGTCCCACACTATCACATAGGTGGGAATGGGATTCTCATTTAGCTCTTGACCCTGCTGCTCAAATAAAATATCTCTTAGATTGGCAATAAATCTTAGAAGGTGCTGGGTGTTATATGGACCGAGGGTAACATGTAGAACACCATGGTAGCTGATAGCAGCACAGATTGTGACATTGCCACCTCGTTGACCAGGGACTTCAACAATGGCCCGCTGTCCAATCATGTTTGGGCCTCTCCTTCTCTTCTTTGTTAGATTGAAGCCTGCTTCATCGACAAAGATGAACTCATGGGGTCTGTCCAAGGATTCCAAGTCAAATATTGTCTGTGTAGAAATACAATATACTGCATGTAGGATTTTGTAAGTCGTACAGAGACAGTGCTATACTGTAGAGTACAATTAGGCTTCTGATTCACATACATTGTATGTACTGAAGAGTAATGTCATTCACATAGTATGTGTTAGTACTGTAGACAATCTGGATTACAGTAATTGTTTCTGAATGTACACTTACTTGCACATACTGAGCTCGCAGTTCTTTCACCCTTGGTGAGTTGCGCTCAAAAGGTACTCTGTATACTTGTTTCATTCGCATCCTGTTACGATGGAGGACACGGTCAATTGTGGAAATGCTCACACTGTCGATTCCCTGGAAGCGTGTGTTGTCTTGTATAACTCGTTCCTGGATTTCTCTGAGTCGTATTGCATTATCTTGAAGGACCATGCCAACTATAACGGCCTCTTGCTCCCGAGTGAATATAGCTGTCCTTCCACCTGCATGTGGCAGCCTTGCAATTCTACAAAAAGTAGTTGTGCAGTTACAAAACATATTCATGCAGTACAATACATACAGTGATTAACTTTACAAATGTCTATTGAAAAAGCTGCATATATAGTGTAGTACAGTAAATTTGCAATTACAAAAATACAGTAGTATACTGTACCTGTTCTCTTCTCTGAATGTCCTTACTATGCTGGACACAGAAAATCGGCTCAAATTGGGTTGCACTCTAAGTCCTGCATCCCTCATTGTCAGTCCATGGACAAGAACATGGTCTATAACTGTTGCTCGAATTTCATCAGATATTTCCACTTTTTGTCTTCCTCTTCCTCTTCATCCTCCTCTTCCTCTTTCTTGCCCTCCTCCTCCTCTTCCTCCTCGTCGCCCACCTCGCATACGCACTCATCCTCGTCCTCTCACATTGTTTCTTCTATCCATTCTCAGACTTTCTCCTTCCCACCTTCAACAACCTGTTGGCTCTCTGAACTGGCTTATATTGGTTGTGTCGCATCATTTGAAACAGGTTAAATCAATTTTGAGTGGTTGTGTTCAATCAATGACATGTGTTCTCTATTTGTATTTGATTGTTGCCACTTGTGTTTACCAGTATGGATGACATGTGCATTAGAGTGCAGAATGTGTTTAGAGTTTTGCTGAAAAGTCTAAGTGAGATCTGCAAATTGTGTTTTACCATGTGAAATGGTTCAAGGTATTGACAACAGACTGCATAATTAGCTAAATGAGTCCAGGCAACTGAGAACTTTGTTCAGCCAATGGGTTTTAGTGTTTTAGCAATTGAGAAAAACTGTAATAAGGCCAGCAATAAATGCCAGGAAGGAGACCAAGCCGGGATGAAAGCTATTCCTCTCATGTTCAAGCTTTGAGGATATGTTTTCCTGGAGTAAGAAGGGAGGAGGTTGGGGTAGGAGTAGGGTGGAGAAGGATAGGCTTTATAGAGTTATGTTGCATTTTAATGGCCCTCAGTAAACCTATCCCATCATAAAATAATATTTTGTGTGTCATATCCTGTTGTGTGTGCACTATGGGACATTTGCCAGTCCCCCCAGCACTGAGTAAAGTGTAGAGGGGGAGGAGAAGGGGGATCCTGAGGGGGGAGTAGATCACACATAAATTATATCACTGCAGCAATGAATATGGAAGAAAAAAGGTCAAACTTGACTGGAAACTCTACAGTAGATCACAATTACAGTCCAGGCCCACATTTCATACATCAGCTCCCCGCTGCGATGTCTCATCAGCCCCTGGTCACACTGGAGAGGCCCACGCCGCACATTATCAAAGATTGATGGGGTGTCCTACTTAAAGCCAGGGGGTGGGCTGGGGGGGACTTTGGGTTATCTGCGGGAGAGGGAAGGGGGGCATTCGGTGTTGGTCGTGTGGTCGCATGGCAGCAGTCACCGCCCACCAACATCGCCGCCCAGTGCCCACAGACCGCCGCATAGTAGTTTGAGGTTCTGCCAGGCTACACCATTACACAATCACATGACCACAGCCTTGATGTACTGGAGAAGTTGCAAAGCCTGATGTTACAAGATCAGCACTTACAAGACAGTAGTAGCTGAGTCAGGAGTTTACAGAGAAGAAGACACGAGCTGAACAAATGTTAAAGGGTTGGCTTCACTCTTGTCTTCCGTCTCCCTCCCTCCCACCTCAGAAAAACTACACAAACTGAGTGAACAAACAAGCAGAACCTTCCATCCAAATCCCCCTCTTTCTAATACCACGCACCTCAATCCATCCCTCCATCACTTTTCTTCCCTGCTGGCTGCTATCCTCTCCTTCTTCTTGTTCAGAGTGCTTGCTTAATAATTAATTGATTAATTTGTTCTCTCATTAATCATTTATTCATTAATCACGGCCTGCTTTTTCGAGAGGAAGCTGTGGAATCTGGGAAAAAAAGCCTGACTTCACATTTCACTCTAATTACGCGGCTGCACTAATCAACGCTTAAGAAATTGAGTTTTAGGAAATTGGGTTATTCCCTTCTTTCCCAAAGCAGGATGTATTGAGTTCGCCAGGTAACGTTTTCTTCCCCCTCTCCTCTCTTTATTGTACTCTGAAAGCCCTTAGTCATCACCAATTTTAAAAGAGTGTCTCAAGGCAGACGTAATCTGATGAACAGAATAAAGTTTGCCATTTTTATAAAACTTTTTCCCCATCTTTCCCAGAGAAAGGGGAATAGAACGGTGGTGGCCGGTGAAACAGCGGGCATTGATGAATAAACGACGGTTTGAAGATGGTTTGTAAGAGGAGACAGGCGCTGGGGTTGTGGAGGAGAGGTCTATGCTGTTTCCCCGGGATCTATGGCTCTCCCGGGACGTCGCTGGGTAATTTGTGTAAGCGCCAGGAGTTACGTGCCGGGGAGTTTCAGTGGTGTGGGGAAGAGTAGCCTAGACAAAATGTAAAAAAATTGTGTGATACAACCGTGAGAGTGAAAACGAATAAAAAGCATTGTGAAATGGTTTAATTACATTCATGTTTATCCCTGTTGGATATACAGTTCACACACAAGTCATTTTCTCCCTCTGAAGCCCTCTGTCAGGTCCTGGGAAGAGAAGAAAATTCCATCTCAAATTAGAGGGAAGCTTCAACGGAATGGATGCCAATTCGACATTAACCTCTAAGCTTTATAAAGCACACACATTAAGCAGCACTAATGAGACTCTCATTGAACCAGTCTTTTTATTTTCAAACACACACAAAAATATTGCTTTGACTTCAATGTGCCGCCACCACTGTTACCAACAGAGGTTGCGTCTGCTTTATAGTTCAACAACACCAGCACACAGCACAGCAGCATCAGCAGACAACAATAGTACTGACATGCATACATTTACAACATTACCACCCTAATTAAAAAATAATAATAATAAAGGAAGAAAAAAAGTATTCATTATGAAACACACTACTTCCTATCGCGAAGAGCCAAGGGGGCCTCCACTGGGCTCAATTAGGAAGTGTAGGCCACAAATCCCTGGACTAAATTAATTGACACCCCAGGACATTGGACCCAGTCCCAGTGGTGGAGTCTAAATGGAGAATTCCTTTGTTTTCATTTCCTTTGCCTTTGAGAGAAAGTGCAAGAGAGCGAGAAAGAGGAGGAGGCACTTTTTAACATTATCTTTTCATTGTTTTATAGATTTTTAATCTATTGTTTAATTATTTGTTGATGTTTACTTGGGATTTTCTGCAGCTGGGGAGCGAAGTGGGGTGGATGTAAGAAGAAGAGTTTATTTATTTATTTGCGTCCCATCTTTGAGCAGCTAGGCCTCCCGTCACATGTTGAGCACTAGTGCCATTTTATCCAGCATGTCAGCTGTTGTGTGCGCGCTAAACCCAGGCTTTTGCAAACGGCACAAGAAGTGAAGGATTTAAAAGCACAGTAAATTATACTGGGTACTAGAGAGAAGGAGGGAGAAGAGAGAGGGAGAGACAGAGGAGAGAGAGATCGAGGGGGCGGACTGGAAGTGAGTATGACACACTGATTCAGCCAGCAACTGTCTTGTACTGAAAACACCAGGGGGCAAGAGGGAACCAAATGACAAGGCTGGCTCAATCAACATCTTGTCAAGACTGTTGGCTGATGTGTACAGACAATGTTATACCGCCAACCCCCTCCTCTGCCCTCCTCTTTTTTCCATGGCTTTTCATTTCCAGTCGTCGAGCCAGCCAGTCAGTCAGCCAGCCACCCCCTGTATAGTGTCAACTCTTAGGCACTGGAGTGGAGCAGTGAATGGGATGGCAACTGTGGTATAATGACACTCAGAGAACTTCTCCTGCTCACTAGAGACACCAGAGAGAGCACAGGAAGTGTCTGTGCCAGTGTCTCTGACACACACTCCACACACACACACACTCCACACACACACACACCCTACACAGACACACACACTCCACACACACAGTATTTTTCCCTTCAGCACTCCTCGCTCCTTTCCTCTCTACCTCTCTATCACTCCATCCACTGTGTCTGTGGTGGCAGGTGCCCAGGGAGACACAGCCGCTGCTTGCCCATGCGATCAGCTCCTCCTTGGCCCACCTCCCTCGCAGTCTGCCTTGCCCTGATGGGAGCAGCGTGGAAATCAACGTCATGCAGGGTGACAGCACATGTGACGGACTGATTACAGCATTCCATCAATCGCCTCTTACAGCCCCGGCCCTTTACAATTTAGACCTGACAGGAGACCACTTTTATGGTTATTTTTCTTTACAACCATACAGTACCTCAGGTTTTCACAGTGTGTCTTTTCTTGTTGTTGCCTCCCGCTGTCCTGGTTCTTCTAGCACAGTGTGTTGACAAGCTGACACAAACCCTTGCAATTTTCACGCCAGGGATGGAGAAAAAGAGGGAGAAAAAGGGACAGGGAGAGAGAGAATTAGAGAGTGTAAATGAGAGAGAGAGAGAGAAAGAGATGGAGAATAGAGAGAGAGAGAGAGAGAGAGAGAGAGAGGGACAGGAAGGCTGGGTAACGATGCTGACGGGGGGGAGTGTGGAGAGGAGAAGGCGAGTGGTGTCAGAAAGAGCCATGGAGAAGGCAAATCAACAATTAGTAACACCTTATATAACTCTGAAAAGGAGCTTGCAAGGCACTGATTTCAGGGATCATGGCTGACTGACTGTATAGTATAAGAGATACACAGAGGAAGGGGGGATGGGGGAATCTGGCGGAGAGGCTGACGTGTGGAGGGATGGAGGGATGGTAGAAGAGAATGGTGGGTATGGAGGGTGTTTGGTGGTGAGGGGAGGGGAGGGGGGGCAGGCGGGTGGATGGATGAGCCCATCTTCTCCGTATAAAAGAGGTCCGGGTCTGAGCCAAGAATCTTCACAATGGAAGAAAGGCTGAAAGGGGAGGCTAGGAGGATTAAACTCCAGCAAAACAGCTCTTAAAAAGCTGTTAGACTGCAATTTAGACACAAAAATGCACAAAGAGGTTTATGGGTAGAGAGAGAAGAAAAGTGCGTCTGGAATGCGGGGCGGGGAGGAGATAAGGCATGAGAGACAAGGCCAGATAAAGGGAGAGAGACAAACACAGGCATGCTTCAGCCAGGACCATGTCTGAAGACCAGAAAAGCAGATGCAGGCGGTCACAGATTCAGTCTGTGTCTGGAGACTAGAGAAGCAGATGCAGGCGGTCAGAGATTCAGTCTGTGTCTGGAGACCAGAGAAGCAGATGCAGGCGGTCACAGATTCAGTCTGTGTCTGAAGACCAGAAAAGCAGATGCAGGCGGTCACAGATTCAGTCTGTGTCTGGAGACTAGAGAAGCAGATGCAGGCGGTCACAGATTCAGTCTGTGTCTGGAGACTAGAGAAGCAGATGCAGGCGGTCACAGATTCAGTCTGTCTGGGTGTTTGGGTGGTGGGTGGTTTCCTCTGCTCGCTTCCCTCCAAGTCCACACAACTCCTGTAAGAGACATGGTAATGAGATTACAGCCTGGCCCAATCAGACCTGAGACGGTAGGGAGCAGGATCCCATTGGAACAAATTATTTTGCTCGGCTACCTAAGCATTATGTGCTGTCGTTCTACACACGCTCACACATACAGCGGGATATTTACACTTTCACACACACATACACACACATATACACACACAAACACATGCAGCAAGAGACAATGAGAGGAAGACAAAAGACCCTGAGTCAAAAAGGATAACCATTCAGTACAGAGAAATGGAGCTTGCATTTGCAGCCCGATTTAGAGGCCGTATCTAGACACAGTACAATGGATGGTATTTGGGGAGAGGGCTTGTTTATTCCGAGCGTGACATTTTTTTGCCAATTGTTTTGTGTTCTTTTTTTTCTGCTTGTGTTTCCTCCCCCTCTTATTCTCTCTTTTACTGTGGAATATCCACACCAACACATAGAACACTGCTACTGTGGAATATCCACACCAACACCACTGACACATAGAACACTGCTACTGTGGAATATCCACACCAACACCACTGACACATAGAACACTGCTACTGTGGAATATCCACACCAACACCACTGACACATAGAACACTGCTACTGTGAAATATCCACACCAACACCACTGACACATAGAACACTGCTACTGTGGAATATCCACACCAACACCACTGACACATAGAACACTGCTACTGTGGAATATCCACACCAACACCACTGACACATAGAACACTGCTACTGTGGAATATCCACACCAACACCACTGACACATAGAACACTGCTACTGTGAAATATCCACACCAACACCACTGACACATAGAACACTGCTACTGTGGAATATCCACACCAACACCACTGACGCATAGAACACTGCTACTGTGGAATATCCACACCAACACCACTGACGCATAGAACACTGCTACTGTGGAATATCCACACCAACACCACTGACGCATAGAACACTGCTACTGTGGAATATCCACACCAACACCACTGACGCATAGAACACTGCTACTGTGGAATATCCACACCAACACCACTGACACATAGAACACTGCTACTGTGAAATATCCACACCAACACCACTGACACATAGAACACTGCTACTGTGGAATATCCACACCAACACCACTGACGCATAGAACACTGCTACTGTGGAATATCCACACCAACACCACTGACGCATA